>NC_061116.1:107916933-107938800 GCF_002878395.1 Capsicum annuum | reverse complement strand
AACATAACCTATATACATTTAAATAAAATGAACAAAGAAGAATTTATAATAGATGAAAAAACATATGAAAATCACGAAAGATTAAAAATAAAAATAGTATTCTCTAATTTAGGAAGGAGATATAAGAAAATAGGTGAACATTTATATTTAATGTTAGAAAAAGAAAGAATTAAAATTAGAAGATAAGTTGACAACCATGGTAAGAATAAAAAGAGAAAACGAAGAGATAGACAGAAGAAACGAAATAGATAAAATAAAACAACAAACCACAAAAAAATACGAAAAATAGAAGAAACTAAAAATAGTAGGATTACTGAATTAGAAAAAGAACTACAAATGCTAAAAGATTTATATGAAAAGAGACAGAAAGAAAAAGAAGAAAAAGCTAAAGAACAAAAATTATTAATTGAGATAAATCAATTTAAAGAAAAATTAGAAATAAAAAATAAAGAACCAGAAACCAGTGAATTAAAAATAAATACAATAGATGCTAAAGAAACAGATAATTATGATTCAGAAGATAGTGAAACATATACAGAAATTCTAGAAAACATAGGAAAACTAGAAATTAATGAAAAACAAGAAATAATTAATAAAGAAAATCGAGAACTAATAAATACAGAAGTAAATACTCTAGATAAAAATATAACACCTAGTACATCAGAAATAAGAAAACCAACCTATAATTACAAAAATAAGTTTAAATGATATAATCCAAAGGATGAATATAATAAATGGACACCAAAATAAATAATTAATTACAACTTTTTAGATTTAGACTGTGTAATAGACACAAATAAAACAATACAACTATGGGTAGGATACATGTCAAAACAATTATTAGATAATAAAATAGATACAACAAATACACCAGAATAAATAGAAAAGACATTAATAGGAACAGTAAATTTATGGTTTTTAAACTTAGCCGAAGCAAGTAAAAAAGTACTAAGATTTGATAATAAAACAAAAGGAACATCAATACCTACTAAAATACTATCAACAGAAATATTGAAAAAATATGAAATAGCTATAAGAGAAGAATTTAGTAGTATAACAACAGAAGAAGAAAAGCAAAATAAAGAGAAAGATACGAATAAGAATTTAATGTTAAAATTAGCAATATGTAATATGTGCTATATAGATGAGTATACGTGCGTATTTAAAGAATATTATTATAAAGGAACATATAATATAGAATAAATTAAAGAAATAAGAAGATTATATTTTAGTAAATTACCTGAACCATTTAGTTCAAAAATAATAAAAAGTTGGGATGAAGCAAAAATAGTAGATACCCTAGGAACAAGAATAAAATTTTTACAACAATGGTATAGAAATCTATGTGAAAAATATAGAAAAGAAATAAAAATGGAAAAAACATTAATAAGAAATTTAGCATGTTGCAAAGATAAAATAACACCTCAATTTGGATGAAAAAATATTATAAGAAAAAAAAAAGACATAAGAAATATAAGAAATACAAAAAATAAAAATATAAATATAAGAAACCAAGAAAAAGATATTATGTAAAAAATTATAAACATAACAGACCATATAGGAAAAAGAAATCTATAAAAGAATGTACTTGTTATAATTGTGGAAAACTAGGACATTTAGCTAGAGATTGTAAATTACCAAAAATCTCAAAAAATAAACAAATATCAGAAATAAAATAAAAAATACAGAATATATACAGATAGATTATATAGATTATGAATTAGAAAGTGAAGATAGTATATATGAAATTTCGGAGGATGAAACAGATAATGAAATAGATAGTGAATTAGATGAATCAAATGACTGAACAAGCTATAAAAATGAACCAAATAACTGAAGAAGATATAAAAATAATAACAAAGGAAGAATATTTAAATGAAGAAGGAACAGATCAAAAAATAATATTTGACAGTAATATATTTGACGAAATAAAAGAAAAAGAGTTAGACTTAAGTATAGAAAAAATATTTAAAATACCAACAATAAAAAATATATTTAGTAGAAAAAAGGAAGAATACTACATAGTAAGTTAAAAAGAACATGTAATAGACTGTAGATATGCAAAAGGAAGAGCTAGTATACCACTAGTAACAAAAAGAATAGTTAATAAAGAAATAAACGATATAAAAAGTAAAGACCCAATAAAATATGTACACCATGGAGGAACAGAGATATTGATAAAAGCATGTTTTAGAGAAGGAATAGATACACCAATAGAATTATATTTAACAGATGATAGAATTATATTTAACAGATGATAGAATTATAAAACCTATAGAAAAAAGTATAATAACCGCTATAAAGGGAATTTAATATATCAAAAATTTAAATTTATAATAAGTGAGAATTATAGTAGCAATAACAGATAAAAATATGGATAAATCATTAGTATTATATTGAAAAATATCAGGAATAGAACTAACCACAGGAAGTAAAATATTTACAACAAGATGTAAAAATCTATATGTATTAACAACAAAACATAAAATAACGAAAAAAAATAAAATTAATAAAATACAAATAGAAAGTCCTTTTGAAAAATTTGTAAAAACAATTGATAATAATGATTATAGTTACAAAAACATAGATATAAAAGAAGATTTAGAAATAATAAATGATAGAATAAGCACAACAAAAAGAATAGCTCATGAAAAACCAGAATCATCAAGTTCATAAAAAAGAACAAGTTATGAAACAACTTCAACAATTAATTTAAATCAATATTACATAACAGAAACAATAAATGAAAAAGAATATTTAATACTCTTAAACACAGGACAAGAAGAAAATTATATAGCAAAATATCTAGTAAAAAGTGAAGAAATAAAATCTAATAGTGATATATACCCAGATCTACCAAGGAGTCTAATAAACATTAAAGATACGACAGAAAAAGAAATAATAATAGGAGTCAGAAAAATAAAAATAGAATTTAAAATAAAGGAAGAAATGCAAAAAGCAGACATAATATTAGGAATAAAATGGTTAGAACAAGTAAAACCATACAATATAAAACATATACAATTATCTATAACATACAATAAAGAAAGATTATTCATAAAAAGAACTTTAATATGATATGAAAATATATGTACTTGTAAAAATAATAGTAGAAGGATATTATAATAGGTATTATAGACCTATGATAGATACAAGAGCAGAAGCAAACTTATGTAGATACAACTGTTTACCAGAAAGTAAATGGGATAAATTAAAAACACCAATAGTAGTCAAAAGATTTAATAATGAAGGAAACTTAATTACAAATAAAGCTAAAAATGTAAAAATAAGGAATATGGGATAAAATAATAAAAATAGAATAAATCTATAATTATGAACTAACATTAAAAGATATGCTTTTAGGAATGCTACTTTTAGATAAATAATACCCACATATAATAACTAAAGCAGATTGGTGATTTACAACACCATGTAAACAAAAAGTAAGGGAAAAAAGAGTTATTAATAAAATAAGAAAGAAAACTGATTGGATAAAAGGAAGTAAAAAAATTACACAAAAGTTAGAAAATATAAAAAATACAGAAGACACAGTAGAACTAGTTGTATTTTCGATAAATAAAAAAGAAATAACTATATTTTCAATAGATAAGGTAGAAATAATAAAGAAAAAATTAAGACAATTATATAGTGAAGATAAATTAAAAAGATGGGAAAAACGTAAAACTACTATAAAATTTGAATTAATAGATAAAAATAGCATAATAACTCAAAAACTATTAACATATAATTTTGACGATTTAAAAGAATTTAAAATGCATATAGATGAATTATTAGAAAAACAGTATATACAAAAAAGTAATAGTAAACACAATAGTCCAGCATTTATAGTAAATAAACATAGTGAACAAAAAGAGGTAAAAGTAGAATGGTTATTGATTATAAAAATTTAAATGCAAAAACTATGACATATAATTATTCAATACCAAATAAGATATTAAAAATAAGATAAATAGAAGGATATAACTACTTTAGTAAATTTGACTGTAAATCAGAATTTTACCACTTAAAGTTAGAAGAAGAATCTAAAAAATTATCCGCATTTACTGTACCATAAGGATTTTATGAATGCAACGTATTACCATTTGAATATAAAAATGCACCAGGTAGATATCAACATTTTATGTATAGTTATTTTAAACAATTACCTAATTGTATAGTATACATAGATGATATACTACTATATACAAAAACTAAAGAGGAACATTTAAAATTATTAGAACAATTTACAGATATAATAGAAAAATTGGGAATAAGTTTAAGTGAAAAGAAAGTCAAAATTATGAAAAACTAGATAGAGTTTTTAGGAATACAAATAGATAAAAGTGGAGTAAAAATGCAATAACATATAGTACAAAAAATAATAAATTCAAAAGAAGAATCAGAGACAAAAAAAAAATTCCAATCATTTTTAGAATTAGTAAACCAAGTAAGAGAATATATACCAAAATTAGCAGAAAACCTAAAGCCTTTACAGAAAAAATTTAAAAAGGATGTAGAATATAATTACAACGAAGAAGATAAAAAACTAGTTCAAAAAATAAAAATACTTTGTAAAAAGTTACCAAAATTATAATTCCCAGATGAAAATAAAAAATTTGCATATATAGTAGAAGCAGATGCAAGTGAATATAGTTACGGAGGAGTACTTAAATATAGATGCGAAAATGAAAAATTAGAACATCATTGCAGATACTGCTCAGGTACGTTTAATGAAACAGAAATAAATGAGAAATAAATAGAAAAGAATTATGTTCATTATATAAATGCTTATTAGCATTTGAACCATATATTGTATATAAAAAATTTATAGTGAGAACAGATAATACCTAGGTTCGGTGGTGGCTAACAAAGAAAATACAAAATTCAGTTACAACAAAAGAGATTCGGAGACTAGTATTGAATATATTAAATTTTACATTTACAATTGAAGTAATTAGTACTAACAAAAATGTTATTGCAGATTACATATCAAGACAAAGCTACACAAACTGATATAATAGAAGATGATGCTTTAGAAAAGATATCCAAAACCCTAACTACGCTTTTAATGAAAGTGGACAGTATAAGTAATGAAATAGAAAAGCTAAAGACTAATAAAGTTAAACTGAAGTCTGAAGCTACAAATCAGCTAACTCAGCAGTGTGCAGAGTTATGTCGATCGGAAGACATTAAAATTCCAGAGCTAAAAGGAGACGTTAGGACACTCCATAAAACCCATAAAGTTTATCAATCTACAATTGCAGGTACAAGCAAAGGAGTTAGTGGACAAAGATACCAGAACATGAACATGAATAAAATATTTGAGAAGCCATTTATACCAAAAATATATATAAAAAAAAAACTTGTACATACCCCCACAAATTACTACATATCGAGATAGTTTGAACCAAGATAAAAAAAACTTATAACCATCTAGCCCCAGGATACATAGAAAATATCTACAATGTACAAACTTTTCTAAACCTTAATCCTAGAGCTACAGATATTCAAGAACCAAACAGAAACTATATAACCCAAAGATTGCAAGGTCATAATAAGCTAATCGCACTATCCAAAACTAATCCAAGCTTAATAAAATTTTGTTTCGACTATGGATTATTAAATACCATATATACCCAAGGTGGAGAAGAACAATCAACTATGAAAGAATTACATAAAATATTCACTACTTATAAAAGAGTAACCAACGAAAATCTATATTATAAAAAGTTTTATACTGTACCAGCAGAGATATTTTACGACGAGATCAAACCAGTTATACAAGTTGTAAAAATAGGATTAACCAGAGATATGATTATATCGGAAGATATTGTACAACAGCCAGAGATACCCAGAATTGAGATACCTGATTTCTACGCAAATAAATGACTTATTGGACTAGCTACAATTATTCAAGAATTAGCAAATAATTATATCAATGGAAACCCAATATGGAGTTATTATTCAAGAGACCATAAAATGATTTATTCAAATTCAAGAGAACTACGACAAACAGATATGAAAGATGTCAGACAATGGGTAATGACGTTACTTAACCTAGAAAAACAATCTAATGCAAAAGCAATTAAGAAATGATTTATTTCAGATGGATTATTAACAAGATATTGCAACATAATTGGACACAAATATCCAGACCATCAATGTTCGAGATGTAAAGGAGAAGATAACGTTATACCAGACGTACAACTAGAATGAAGATAAACATGCCAGCTGGAAAGAAGATAGAAAAGTAGCAAATACGACAAGAAGAAGATAACAACAGAGCAATAATAGAGAGACAAGTTAATTAAAGTTGAAAGTGACATATGGAAGAATAGATACTTTTTCTTGAAAACTTTACGTAAATTATTTATTAGCTACTATTTACTTTAAGACTTTTGGAAAACATGTGCCATTATTAGTCTTTGATATTTTAGTCTTCATAAACTTTTTGTAAAGCTATTCATAGCTTAGTCTTAAATTGTATAGACATTTATAGGATTTAATTAGTTTTTGTCTTTTTAGAAGACTTTTTGAAGTTGGTAGGTTACGTGTAAAGTTATAGGTGCAAAGATGTAAAAAGTTTACATTATAAATACAAGGCATCGAAGGCAGAATGAAAACAAGCCTTCATGCGTTGAAGCAAACACTCTTCTTTCGCAACAAACTTTTGAATATTTATTAAAAATAGGTATATTTCAATGGAAAAAGCTATGGATGAACAAAGCTTAGAATTATCAAACCTATCAGAAAAGGTGTATTTATTTATGATTATGAATAGCTAAATTCATAAATTTCTAACAATCATGATATGATAAAATAAGTTCATGTTAGTTGCTTTATAGTAGAATTATTCGAAAAATAGCATGTTAAGTTTATTAGCAAAGTGGAAAAGGAGAAAAATTCCTAAGAACTAAACCATCCTAAAGGTGAAACCTGTGAGGCAAGAAAGTCATGATAGAAGAGTAGCCAGAGTAGAAATGTTGTTTAAGGGAAAAGTATCCAGATTACCATGCTAATAGTGCCTGAAAAATATGTTATTTTAGAATAATCTTGTATATAGTAATCTAAAATGATCATATTTTGTTATGTGTATGATTGAAGGGAATATTTTGAAAAAGCATCATATGAAAAATGAATACTTATTTATCTGACGAAATGGTAGATAAATTTAAAATACTTGTTTTATATGTACTTGAGGATATAGAAATTGCACATATAAGAAAAATCATATTGGAAAAAATATTTGATAAATATTTTATGAATAGAGTAAATTATATACCACACTTACCTAACTACTCTTACAAATGCTTATATACTAAACCTACATATCAATCATGATAAATTACACATATTTAGAATTTTGGAAAATGAATATGAAAAATATACAATCAACAGAAAAACAAATGAAAACAAATTTAGATGAATATATGAGGACTAAAGATATAAAATATATACAATTTCTTAGTGAAAATATAGAAGAATTAATGAGATTAAAACAAAAAACTAAAAAACATTATAATAAAGTATTTAACCAATTTTAAATGACAGATAATCTTAAAATATTAATCTTATATATATACTTAGAAATATAGAAATTATAGATATTAAGAGAATAATGTTAGAAAAAATATTAGACTATGAAATTGAAATTATAAATTGGATAGAACAACTATACCTAGATAATTACCCAGATGGATATTATTCAGACTAAAATGTTAGAATATATTAGAAAAATTAGAGAAAACCAAAGTGACCTATATGAAGAAATTAATTATAGAAACAGACTCAAATAAATAATGAAAAATCTAAAAGAAAAATTAATATAGATAAAAGAAACCTTAGAAATTTAGAAAAAAGTACAGATAATAGTTTATATAACATAAAAAAACTCATTAAGAGAAGAAGAAAGAGAGATAATTAATAGCATTAATAACCTTAATTCAGATATAAATTATAGTACAATTAGAATAAAATATTATACAGAAACTAGTAAACAAGCAACTACTTTAGAATAAAATGCTAAATTATGAATATTTAAAATATTGGAGACAAGATATGAAAGAAATAAGATTAGAAGAAATGCTTATGAAAGAGAATTTAATCGAATATTTTAGAACAAAAGATATAGAATATTTAGAATATCTCAAAAATAATCTAGAAGAATTACAAAGACTAAGAGAAAAAAACTAAAGAATACTACAGTAAAACATTTAATCAAATACCATTTAATCATCCCCCAAGATATGAACATAAATAAAATAAAAATAAATAAACTAAAAATAAAAATATTTAGAGAAATTAAGAATATTCACGCACAAATAAAAATAGATCCATAGTTACGATGGATCTATTAAATAGATCTATTAAAGCTATCCGCACCCCCTACAATTGGTTACACTCCTGGACTAATTAAAACCGTATTTTTGGCAACCTTAGTGCGTACATGGCACATACGTGTGCCTACGTGGACCTTCAGTGTGTTGATTCACTGATGTGCCACGTATGTGCCACGTAAGCACTAAGGTTGTCAAAAATATAGTTTTAATTAGTCTAGGGGTAATAGGACCTCCTTAAGTTCAGGTTTGTCTAGCAATTTCGTTTATAGTTCAGGATGAAAACAATGCATTTATCCTAACAAAAAAAATAAACTACAAACTTTACTAACTTTTTTCTTCATTGTATTAGAAAAAGAATGATAACAATTTAAATAAAAAAATAGCAAAAATAACTTATACTTTGCTAGAAGAAGCAGTACCTGAGAACCAAAAAGAAAAAAGGAACGTGAGAGTTGAGACAATCAGCGAAAATGAAAAGCAACGTGAGTTGAGAAAATTAGATAAATATAAATTCAATATACGTTAAGATTCAAAGTCGAAAAATTTCATGACTAAAATTTAAGTTGATTGTAAAATGCTAGAATTTTAACATAATTTATATAAGAAAGATTTAGTAAGTAAATTTTTTGTTAATTTTTTTTTTTTTGGATAACCGTGGTGTTTGAGCCAGTTGGAGTGCACCTCGACTAATTCCACGGGATGCCTGCCACCTCTCATCAATTACAGGTAACGGATAACTGTGTCCATCAAGGCTAGAACAGATGAGAAGAAATAACCTAATGTTTATCTGTTGGAAATTGAATCTGAGACCTCATGACACCCAACCCAACTTCATTGAAATTTTTGTTTCAAATTAACAATTTGAAGCTACACAATTTTTTAAATATGATAACTCGAATCTTATTTTAATTGATGAAACTTTATTCATTTATGCACAATAACGACTATTTGATTTTCATATCAATGACAATTGTTTTTCTTTCCCATTTTATTAACGATAATTTTGATTAGATGTTATCTAAGATGCAAAAATAGCGTACCAACTATATTACTGAAAGCAGAAGAAAACATTAAATTAATGCGTGATTATATGTTTGAAACTATTTCCTACAAAGACTATTATTGAAGCGTAATTGTGTCAGGGTTACAAGCAGTAATGGCTCAATTACAACTTCGTCATCATTCTCAATGGATCAGTAATGAGGTCTTTGTTGGAGTAAATTTCTTAAAATATAAGTTTTATGTCATGATCCAAAAATGAGGGTCATGATGACACTTTTCGTGGCGTACCTTGACAAGTAAGCCTATCACCCAAACTGATACGAAAAGAAAAGACAGAAATATCAAACGGTAAGGCTTCTAGAATGAAGCCGAACCATATAAGTAATCATAACAATGTGGAAAGTACTTATCCAAAATACCAATCATGCCCAAAACCATGTGTCAATAGTGTAAGAACTACTAATACAATCCAAGAGTCAAATGCATCGAAAAAATAACCACAAAGGAATAATAACTATCTCCGAATACTAATAAAGACATAACAACTATAGAAAGATAGAGGTGAACTTCAGACGCATGAATGTCCAACCGCTACCTTGGGAGCTCCAACAATCGCCCGAGTCAATCAAGCTGAGGCGCACTCGAGCTAATACCTGCACCGAAAGGGAGCAGTAGGCATGAGTACGGTCCACTTGTACTCAGTAGGTATCATAGGCCGACCAAGCAAAGTAGTAAATAAAGCATACAAAATATACACTAAGGGCACGTCACCTGCAATCAGAAAATGTCCCACAACGGTAGCCCACACCGCTTGCACTAACAGTTCTAATATATCTCACATATATTACAACAGCACATCAAGATATTGAACACAAGTATACATTATGTCACATATAAATAGAACAAGAAAGAACATATAGATACAAGATCATCAAATACAAATAAAGGAAGGTAAGACAAATACATAAATGACAAGTCAATAAGGCAATACAACACAACATAAACACAATAAAGTAAGTGCAATGTATATGATGATGATGATGTTGATGATGCACGAGGTCGTCGTACAACCTCCGGGATCGTCGCACAATCCCCGTATACGCCTACGGAGCTAAAGCTTCCCGACGTAGGACCCATGAGGTGGTTTGTCAACCCATATACAATCCGCATATCTCATATCTCCTTTTCGGCATATCCCTCAGAAAGAGTTTTATAAGGTGTTACAATATTTTTTTAAAAAGGTGTTGTCAATGTTTCTTAGATGTTGTCACGGTGGTACCAATGTTTCATGAATGAGTGTGCTATGAAGATGTTATGCTCACAACCAATCACAATGAGTATTTACATAACCAATCACATGATATATTTCTACAACCAACCACAATGATACATTCCCACAACTACATGAGCCAATATCCACTTATTATTTTCGTTTCATCCATGAATTTCCACATGTTCATATGCCAATAAAGTATGAACATAATCACAATACACCAATGGTACCACATTAAACAACACAATACAATTATTCATATGTATTCAAGGCTATCAATATCACATAGGACCCCACACGGTCAAACATATCACATAATATCTCAATTTTGATAATTAAATCACATATAGGCCCCCACACGGGCACAACACATAGATAACCATTTTTCATGTTAGATCCCGCCCTTAAAATGATTTGTGTACCATCATTTACTACCTAGCCCAGTCTGAAGAGTTAAGCCATAACCTACCTCGAAAGCCGAAACCAGTCTGCTACATTTAAACCTGCGATCTTACTTTTTACAACTAATTCCGAACTCCACTAAAAACATCAAATATGAAATCTACATTCAAAACAAAACCAACGACACCCATATTGACTACTTTTGGTTCAGGATCAAAATGGACCCCAAATAAATTTTCGAAAAAGAAGGGAAAAATCGAAACTTTACTTAAAAAATATGCTCCCCATATTTTTAGGAACCTACAGCTGAAAATCTAAGTTAAATCAAGTAAAAAATGAGGTTCAAATCGAAGAAAAGTCATTTTTGAGATTTATCGAGTAAAATCTTTGAAATCCGGGTTAAAATCAAGAATTGGAGTTGTTTTGAAGGTTAAATTGATGAAACTAGTAATTAAATGATAAAAATATTATTCAAGTGAAAATAAGTGAAAATGGAGTTTAAAATCAAGGCCTAAGATTTTTGGGGTTTTGAGAAATTAGTCAAGAAATTACTAAGAAATGGGTGAATTCTACCCTTAAATCCATAATAAAATCAAGAAATGGGTGTTAATCTAGCTTCCCAAGCTCCCACAAACTTTACTTTTAAGATCCCACACTATTTTAGGGTTTAGCTCTCAAGAGTCAAGATGAAAATGAGCAAAATAGACTTAAAGGGTGAAAAAAACTGCTATTTATTGCAGAAAATTTGCAATAGCATTTTTTTGTTGGTTGATCGAATTTTGACGGGGTGCTCGGAATTTATTCGGAGTCCGATATACATAAATAAACTATGCAACCATACTAAATTTGATGTTCCTGACGCGATGGCAATATCAGATTTTGCATAAAATATCATTTTCATAAAATTGACCCCCGAAATCCGAAATCATAATTTTCCAAACCAAGGATCGAAATGAGATTTAAAAGTCGTAAAATCATACCAAATATGCTAACACCCTAAAATTGACATTTCGGATATGCTGGCGAAGTTGTATTTTTTATCCGAGGTCGTTTCGATCAAATGTGGATCCCACACCCATATTTTTAATTTTTCAACTTTTCGACCAATAGGTTGAAATGAGCTCGGGTGCACCAGAACTCGAACCAAAGGTCTATCTAGCCTAAAATTAATATTCAGAAGCTGCTGGCGCAGTCCTTTCGGCCATCCATCGTACGAATCAAAAGATATCCACATAAGTCCAAATAAGGCACTCAAAGCCATAAAAAACCACAATATTGCATAAATGATACCAAAATGTATCGAAAATCATGTCATCAGTCCCACACCCCAGAAATATCATAATCCAATTATGGGGAGGGGTAAACCATTCAAATAACACAAAATCACAAATTTTACATATTTCATCAAATTTTTAGGTCGTTACATCATCCACCACTAAAAATCTAGTTTGTCCTCGAACTAAGGCAAGGAAATACCTGAATCAATGAAAAGCTGGGGATAGGAACTATGCATATCAGACTCAACCTCCAAAGTAGCCTCATCTACAGGTCAATGTTACCACTGGACCTGAACCACAAGGATCACTTTAGAGTGCAACTGCCTAACATTCCTAGCCAAAATGGAAACTGACTCCTCTACAAAGGACAACCGCTCTTCTAACTGAACTGACTCCCAACGAATGACATGAGACTCATCAAGAATATAGCAACGAAGCATAAAAATATGAAAACTGGATGAACAACTGATAGATCAAGGGGCAAAGCTAACTCATAAGCCACATCACCAACAATTCGAAGAATCTCATATGGATCAATCAATATACATGGGGCTAAGCTTGCCCCTCTTCCAAAACCTCATCACGCCATTCATGGGTGAAAATCGAAGGAAAACACTATCACCAATATCAAATCTCAAGGCATGAAGTCTACGATCAACATAGCACTTCTGCAAACTCTAAGCCACTCTAAGTCTATCTTGGAAGACCCGAACTTTATCCAAAGACTCACGAAGAAAGTACGCACCTCGAGGTCTCACCTCTAAAACATCGAACCAACCTATAGGAGAGCAACAACACATACCACACAATGCCTTAAAAGGAGCCATCTCAATACTGGAATGGTAACTATTACTATATGCAAACTCTGCTAAAGCCAAATGCTGCTCCCACTGGCCACCAAAATCCATCGCGCATGCGTGGAACATATCCTGTAAAACCTAAATAGTTTGCTCGACTTGCCATCAGTCTGGGGTGAAATACTACGCTATGATCAACCCGAGTACCCAACTCATCCTGAAACGTCTTCCAAAAGTGAAATGTGAACACAAAACCTTGATCTGAAATAATAAACACCAGCACACCATACAGACGAATAATCTCATAAATATAGATACGAGCCAACCTCTCAGTACTGAATGAGACTTGAACTGGAATAAAATAAGCTGACTTGATCAATCGACCCACGATGACCCAAACACTGTCAGAACCAAGAGAAGTACGAGGCAACCTAGCCACGAAGTCCATAGTGACTCGTTCCCACTTTCACTCAAGAATGTGTAACCTCTGAAGCAAACCACCAGGTCTCATATGCTCGGCCTTCACTCGCTAACAACATAGGCAACGAGCCTCAAAATTTGCTATATCTCACCTCATACAACCCCACCAGTAGTGATGTCTCAAATCATGATACATCTTAGTCACACCTGGATGGATAAAATATCTAGAACAATGGGCCTTCTCCAAGATCAACCTAATTCGATCACCACTCTCGGCACACAAACTAAGCCCCCAATCCTCAAAACTCTATCTGAATCAAGTAGGGCTTCCTTAGCCTCTCCACTCAACATATTATCTCAAATCAACCTCAATACAATATCGTCAAGTTGATAAGATCGAATCTTCCCCATCAAAGAAGATCTAGCCTCCACTAATGATAAAACACGCCCAGGTGTTGAAATATCAAGCCTAACTATCTGTTAGCTAAAAACTAAATCTATAAGGCCAAAAGCCTCTCCTGGGTCATAAGATGCGCGAACCTACCCATGTTAGCCGACTTCTAGCTCAAGGAATTCGTAACCACAATAGCCTTGCCCGAATAGAAGGAAATAGTCGAGTCATAATCCTTAAGAAACTCAAGCTAATGACGCTGCCTCATATAAATATCTCACTGGTAAAGAAGTACTGAAGGCTACGATGATCTGAGAAGATCTCACAACCAACTCCATATAAGTAGTGCCTCCAAAACTTCAAGGCAAACACAACTGCGCACAGCTCCAAATCATGGGTAGGATAAATCCTCTCATAAGGCTTTAATCTTGACGAGATGCATACGTAATTACCTTGCCATCCTACATCAACACAATACTTAATCCAACATCTGAAGCATCACAAAAAATAATAAAGCCCACGTCCTCCTTGGGCAAAGCCAATATAGGAGCTGAAGTCAACAAATCATTGAAATTTTGAAAGCTCGGCTCACAAATATCAGACCACTAAAAAGAAATCTTCTTCTAAGTCAACTTGGTCAATGGAGCTGCAATGGAAGAGAAACCCTCAACAAAACACTAATAATACCCGATCAAGCCAATAAAACTCTAAATCTCAGTGGGCGAAGTAGATCTAGCCCAATCACGAACCTCTGCAACCTTAGTTGGATAAACCATAATGCCTTACTTAGTCATCACATGATCCAAGAAAGAAACTGACTCTAACCAAAACTCGCACTTAGAGAACTTAGCATACAACTTCTTATTCCTCAATCTCTAAAGCATAATCCATAAATGATCCTCATGCTCAACCTTATTCTTGGAATAAACCAAGATATCATCTATAAATACCATAACAAAGGAGTCAAGATACGATTAAAATAGCCAGTTCATCAACTCTATGAATGTGGCAGGGGAATGGTTCAACCCAAAAGACATGACTAAGAACTCATAATGACCATATCGAGCTTGAAAAGCATTTTTCAGAATATCTAAAGCTCTAATCCTCAACTGGTGATAACCAAATCTCAAATCAATCTTCGAAAACACCGCAACACCCTGAAGCTGATCAAACAAACCATCTAAGCGAAAAAGAGGATACTTATTCTTAACCATCACCTTAATCAACTACCAATAATCAATACACATCCGCATAGACCCATTCTTTCTCTTCATAAATAAGATAGGCGCACCCCAAGGTGAAATACTAGGTCGAATAAATCTCTTATCCAACGACTTCTGTAACTGATCCTTCAGTTCCTTCAGCTCTGCTGGGGCCATCCTATAAGGAGGAATAAAAATGGGCTTGGTTCCTGACTCAATATCAATAATAAAATCATTATATCGATCCGAAGACATACTAGAAAAGTCCGTAGGGAATATATCTATAAGCTTACGGACAATAGAGACAAAATCCAAGAAAGGAGGTGAAACAACACTGGTGTAACGAATATGGGTCAAGTAAGATAAACATCCCACTCAACTAATTTATGAGCCTGAACATAAGATATGACCCTCTTAGGGCCCGAATGAAGTGTACCCTTCCAAGCTATCCTTGGCACACCCGATGATGCTAAAGTCACAGTCTTGGCATAACGATTTAGGACAGCATGAGAAGGAGCCAACCAATCTATACCTAAAAATAGCATCAAAATCAACCATGCCTAATATAAGCTAGTCTACCAAAGTCTCACACCTGGTAAAAGTCACAACACAAGATCGTTACGCCCGATCCACCACTAAAGAACCACCTACTAGAGTAGATACACGAATAGGCATGGAAAGAGGCCCCTTAACAGAATCAAAACCCAAAGCAAAATATATAGACACATAGAAGAATGTCGATCCAGGATCAAATAATAAGATACAGGTCTGAAACAAACGAGATGGTACCTACAATCACAACATCTAAAGCCTCCACCTCAAATCTGACTGATATAGCATAACACTGTCCGTGACTACCAACTGGCTGAGTATGCCCATAACCACCAACACGGGCTATACCATCTCTACCTCTTGCACCTTTGGTAGAATACCTACCTTTCACTGCTGAAATAGAAATAAATCTAAACACACAGCAAAAACAGTCCTTGGCCACATGGCCAACCTCATCACACACATAGTAACCTCTATGACCAGTCTCAATAAGAGAAAGTACAACTGAGCCCAAACGGTCATCCTGAACTACTAAACTAGAAGATCCACCAGCTGAACTCTATAAAGTCACCTGCACTAGCCTACCATGATATCTACGAGAACCTCTAAAATCTCTGCCTTGAGAGGTTCGACTCCTGAACTTACCAAACCGACGCACCCTCTTGGTGCCTCCCAGAGATTCACTAAGAATATCCTCTGTCATCTTAGCATAATCCATAATACTTTGAAAAAAATCCTCTATACACAATCATCTGAAACGTAGTCAACTAAAGAGGGACATCCAAACCCTTTACAAACTTTATATCTACTCAAAGCGTGCCTTATACTCAACAACTATCATGAAGCCCTGCGTCAAAAGATCAAACTTGTCCCACATAAGATCTGTCAAACTAAAAGGCTCAAATCTCTCCAGAAAGGCATCAACAAACTAATCCCATGACAACTCGGGAGCACCAACAAGCCTACAACAGACAAATAGTAGGCATTAATTTCTCACAACATCTCTCAACTGATAGAAACATAAGAACCTCCATTCGCATAGAAAGAGTGAAACACAACTCAGAACACAAGGTATGAAAGAACTCACATGATAAGGAATAAAATGAGGGAAGTTTCCTAAAGACATCCTATAGCCTCTCAAAGATAGATACGGATGTCTACGTATCGATCCGCGAGACTCTATTAGACATCCCGTTCTTACACCGTTGAGATCAATAAAACCTGGCTACTCTGATACCAATTTATCATGACCCAAAAATGAGGGTCATGATGGCATTTATCACAGCGTACCTTAACAAGTAAGCCTATCACCCAAACTGATATGAAAAGAAGAAAAGACAAAAATATCCCACAGTAAGGCTTCTAGAGTGAAGCCAAACCATATAAGTAATCATAACAATGTGGAAAGAACCTATCCAAAATACCAATCATACCCAAAACCTGGTGTCAATAGTGTAAGAACTACTAATACAATCTTAGAGTCAAATGCATCGAAAAAATAACCACAAACGAATAATAACTGTCTCCAAATACTAATAAAGACATAATAACTATAGAAAGATAGAGGTAAATTTCGGATGCATAAATGTCCAACCGCTACCTTGGAAGCTCCAACAATCGCCCGACTCAATCAAGCTGAGGCGTACTCGAGTTAAGACCTGCACCGAAAGGGCACAGTAGGAATGAGTACGGTCCACTTGTACTTAGTAGGTATCATAGGCTGACCAAGCAAAGTATTAATTACAGCATACAAAATATACACTAAGGGCACTTTACCTGCAATCAGAAAATATCCTACAACGATAGCCACACCACTTGCACTAACACTTCTAATATATCTCACATATATTACAACAAAACATCAAGATATTGAACACAAGGTTACATTATGTCCAATATAAATAGAATAAGAAAGAATATGTAGATACGAGATCATCAAATACAAGTAAATGAAGGTCAGACAAATACATAGATGACAAGTCAATAAGGAAATACAACACAACATAAACATAATAAAGTAAGTGCAATGTATATGATGATAATGATGATGATGATGATGATGATGAGGCACGAGGTCATCGCACAACTTCCGGGATCGTCGCACAATCCCCGTATACACCTACGAAGCTAAAGCTTCTCAACGTAGGACCAATAGGGGGTTCGTCAATCCATATACAATCCAAATATCTCATATATTCTTTCTCAAATATCCCTCAGAAAGGGTTTTATAAGGTGTTATAATATTTTTTTTTAAAAATATTGCCAGTGTTTCTCAAATGTTGCCACAGTGGTACCAATATTTCATGAATGAGTATGATATGAAGATGTAATGCTCACAACGAATCACAATGAGTATTTACACAACTAATCACATGATATATTTCCACAACCAACCACAATGATACATTCCCATAACCACATGAGCCAATATCCACTTATTATTTTCATTTCATCCATGAATTTCCATATTTCTTATATGCCAATAAAGTATGAATATAATCACATTACACCAATGGTACCACATTAAACAACACAATACAATTATTCAAATGTATTCAAGGCTATCAATATCACATAGGACCCCACACAGTCAAACATATCACATAATATCTCAATTTCAACAATTAAATCACATATAGGCCCCCACACGGGTACAACACATAGATAGACATTTTTAATGATTAATTCTCACCCTTAATATGCATTTTATACCATCATTTACTACCTAGCCCAGTCTGAAGAGTTAAGCTATAACCTACCTCGAAAGCCGAAACCGGTCTACTATACTTGAACTCGCGACCTTACTTTTCATGAACAATCTCGAACTCCACTAAAAATATCAAATATGAAATCTATGCATCAAAACAAAACCAACGACACCCATATTGACTACTTTTGGTTCGGGATCAAAATGGACCCCCAAAATGGATTTTTGAAAAGAAGGAAAAATCAGAACTTTACGTTAAAAATATGTTTCCGATATTTTTAAAAACCTCCATCTGAAAATCTAAGTTAAATCGAGTAAAAAATGAGGTTCAAATCGAAGAATAATCATTTTGAGCTTTACCGGATAAAATCTTTGAAATTCGGGTTAAAATCAAGAATCGGAGTTGTTTTGAAGGTTAAATTGATGAAAAACTAGTAATTATACGATAAAAATATTATTCAAGTGAAAATGGAGTTTAAAATCAAGGCCTAAGATTTTTGGGGTTTTGAGAAATTAGTCAAAAAAATTACTAAGAAATGAGTGAATTCTTACCTTAAATTCGTAATAAAATCAAGAAATGGGTGTTAATCTAGCTTCCAAGCTCCCATAAATATTACTTTTAAGCTCCTACACTATTTTAGGGTTTAGTTCTCAAGAGTCAAGATGAAAATGAGCAAAATGAGTCAAAAGGGTGAAAAAAACTGCTATTTATTGCAGAAAATCTGTAATAGCATTTTTTTATTGGTTGATCGGACTTTGATGGGGTGCCCGGGATTTGTTCGGAGTTTGATATACACAAATGAACTATGCAACCATACTAAATTTAACATTTCGGACGCGATGGCAATACCATACTTTCCAGAAAATGTCGTTTTCACAAAATTGAACCCCAAAATTCGAAATCATAATTTTCCAAACTGAGGATCGAAATGAGATTTAAAAGTCGTAAAATCATACAAAATATACTAACACCCTAGAATGGGTATTTCGGATCTGCTGGCAAAGTCGGATTTTCCATCCGAGGTTGTTTTGATCAAATGTGGGTCCCACACCCATATTTCTAATTTTCCAACTTTTCGACCAATAGGTCAAAATGAGCTCGGGTGCACCGGGACCCGAACCAAAGGTCTATCTAGCCTAAAATTGATATTTGGGAGCTGTTGGCGCAGTTCGTTCGGTCATCCGTTGCACGGATCAAAAGATATCTACATAAGTTCAAAATAAGGCTTTCGAAGCCATAAAAAACCACAATATTGCATAAATGATACCAAAATAAATTGAAAATTATGCAAATCACTCTCACACCTTAGAAATATCATAATCAACTATGGGAAGGGATAAAATAGTCAATCATACAAAATCATAAATTTCACATATTTCATCAAATTTTTAGGTCGTTACATCTTACAAACATCCCACTAATGTCACTTATGATTTTTTTTGGACAATAATATCATTGAACTCTATAATTATTTCAAAAAAATAAAAAACTAACATAAAAGTTAAAAACTTAACAGCATGGCCCATTTGACTATATTTGACCCAATACTTAATTTTCCATAATCTATAACCCATGACCCATTTCATATACTCTCTCAATTATATGCCTCACAAACACATTGATGTCTTCTGCTAGTTTTCTGACATTTGATTCCTTTCTAGCATTCTTAGCACCACATCGCCACTTTGTGATGCTGGATCAGTTAACGTCCATGGTCTGATATCAGACATCCCAAACATTTTTGCCATCTGCTCAAGTTATGAACATTGACAAGTTAAAATTAGTGAGTATGCAACTAATGTTGTTTTCTTTACCATTTGGTGCAATAAGAAATGCGTTAAAAGGGAATACCTATCTTGTTATTTGAGTTATTTGTAGCAAGTCTCTTGCTGCACCAGTAGTGATTTCTGGTTCACCAAAGTTATAAGAAGTTTAGGTTCGTCTACCCCTTTTGGACCAAGATCTTTAATTTTTTTTACTCTCCGAGTGTAAAGATATTGTCTTTTTTGTTCAATCAACTCAACTTTACAATTTGTTTCGACTTTTTCCAACGATCTTTCTCTTTCTGTTAACATCAACTTTATGCTACAACAATCATAAGTAATTTAAATGTTAATTTTATAGCTTTTTCTCTTTTCTCTTTGTAGAGTCAATTTTTAATTGGTATTATAGCTTTTGTATTGTCCCTCTGGCTCCATCAACGAAAAACGAAAGAATACACATCCTTTTGTACACTTCAAAGTTCGAATAGCTAGATGATTATGTTGGAACTAAAAGTCATTGAAAATAATATTCCAACTTTTGTAAACAGTCAAGACCGTTACTGTGCAACTGAAACTGTATTTTCAGTCAAAGTCTTGCATTTGAACTTAACGTCATGTTGCAGGATTTAGTAAATCTATCTCAGAAATTTGAGGAAAATGTTTTAGATTCCATTAAGAAGTTCAAAAAATTAATAACAGATAAAAATGATATTGAGGGATTGTGTAATACCCCATACTTTTTTCTAGCTAATTTCATCTCAAGAATGTCTAATATTAGCTTCTAAGAATGATGGTTATTCTATGAGGAATTTTCAAGATTTTTACTTTTGGTCATGTGAGAAATTCAATAAGTTTTCCATCGATATAAGATTCACCCAAATCCGATAATCGGGTCAAAAGTTACGACTATTTCAAGCTCCTGTTGTAAAACAGTGCCATATTAGTCAGTGGCGCACCGTGCCACAAGAGGAAATAGCATTTGAAAAATTTCAGTAGGGGCCCGCAATTATGGCGCGTCGCGCCAGGGCACAAATTCAGAATTGTTCATTTTCCAGTGTCTCAGTGCGATTTCCCCCCACATCGCGCTAAAGTTCTAGGTCACAAAGGAAGTGGCAACGCGATGGCCTCGCGTCGCGCCATCCCTTAATTTTCCAATTGTCAAAATCCAGTGACACAGTGCGATAGCACCGCGTTGTGCTAAAGTCCCAGTTCGGGAAATTTTTACAATTTTAAAAGACGCATTCAAGGGTTAAAAGGGTCAATTTTCTACCCCTATTTAAGCCCTTTAACATGTGATTCAGCCACTTTTCACCCAAAATACACTCTCTTCTCTCAAAAAACTCTCAAGAACAACCTAGGGTTTTTCATAGAAGATTCAGAATCAAGAATTTCCTCTGTCAATCCTCATAAAATCATAAACTAAGGTATGCATAGTGTTCATTCATGGACTCCTTTCATCCATGAAGCCCAAGAATACCTTTTCTAAATTAAAGTTTATGGATTTTATTATGAATTTCATGATTGGGCTGCTCTTGTTCATGTGGATAGTGAGAAACTAAATTCTAATCTATGTTGGGTGATAAATTCTATGTAGGTTAAAGTGTTATAGGTAAAGATTTATGCAAACCTATGACTAAACCCTTAAATGATGAAATTAGAATTGAACCATGATGTTTAATTATTGTACAATGATGTTTACATGTACCATGCTTACAATATGTTTGATTAAATGTCTAGATGA